>NC_138191.1:64079880-64094880 GCF_964194105.1 Spermophilus citellus | reverse complement strand
TTCTGTTGATTGGTCGTTCCTTAAAATTTGAATAAGTTATGACTTTTAAAACAAAGTTCTTGCTCTTGCTGACCACTCTGTGCCACTAATAGTTCCATTAAAGATTATGTATCTTGATTCTTGATCCTCAACTTGCAAGCTCATAGACTGGAGTAAGAAATGAGAAAATTATACAAATATTCAAATCATGCAGCATTAGAAGATGCTTCAGAAGGAAAATTGGTGATCAACAGTTGTCCAGTATCCTTAGTACTGGATAGTTTTAGATCTATTTTAATCTCCTTAATAAGTCCTATAGCTATGCAAGTGAGTGCATTTTGATAACTGCTGTGCCTAATTTGTAACAATTACTGTCAACCTTCAGTTAAGAGACTGTTCATTCCACACTGGCCCAGAAAAGAGTGAAATGTATGACTCGTGTGCATAATTTTATTCACATCATATTTCATACTGATTATGTATTGATGACATTGATTCATTTACTCTTTACAGCGCCACTTGCATGGATATTAAATCTTATTGACCACAGATGAATTTTAATTTCAGATTGGTGATAGATTTTTCCATCAGCTCTGATAGTATGTTTGACTTTTTCATCATTAACCCAGGCAATCACACAGCACTGAGTTATTGCATTGAAACAAAAAGTGCACACTTCACTTGGTAATTCTTTATGGATTTACAATAGGAACTTCATTAATGTCTGTTGTAAGGATCACAAAAAAACAACATTTGTCTGCAAATAGGAATTTAAGCAAGCTTCAAAAGTCCTGGGAAAAATATTAGGCTTCTTTGTCGTCTGTAATGCATTTTCTTAATGCTCTGTGTGGGGAAAATGACAAATATTGAAAACTTAGCCATTTAAAATTACACTGCTATATTGAATGCTCGTATTTATCTTTTTCCCTTGCTTAAGTTTATGGGGTAATTTTTAATGTATTCTTTATTTAGTGTTAATTATAAAATTATGTGTAGCTTTATTTGTTTAACTTACTAATATGAGAAGCTACATAGAATAGCTATTTTAAAAATAAAAAAATCTTATTTTTTATTGCAAATTAACCAGTCACCTCTGATGAGGTATTAAAGTTTCTTTAAGGAGCGCTCGTACATATGAATACTTACAGATTTTTATGGTTTGAATTTGAAAGAAGTGAAAATACAGGACAGAGTCAGGAACAGTGAATGAATAACAAATACTTTGAGATACTAATTTTGAAATAGAAGCAAGGCTATTTGTAGTTACACTTGGTAACAAAAACCGACAAAAGTGTTAGGAATAAAATGGTGGATCTCTTCTCTACTCCCCTCCTTTTTAATGGAAAAGCCTAATCCCCCTCCAAGTTGTCTCTAACTTGTTATCTTGCTGGTTTTATACCATTTCTTTCATGACTTAGTGAAGTATAAAAAATGATCGTTATAGCTCACCAACATGCATGGTGAGAATTGAAGGATGGAGAGGTGAAATAGAAAATGAAGCCGATTATGAAGCACTGAATGTAGGCAATAGCAATATTAGCTGGGGACTGAGTGCCAAGGACACCCAAGAAATACGAGCAGGGTTGCAGTGCCATCTTATTGAGTACAAGATGATGTAAATGTAGAGGGGCTAGGAAGGGAAACTGAAGAAAAATCTGGCTTACTTGTTTACAAGATTATGTGTATTGTTACTTTCATAGGAATCTTCTGCTTTCTATTCCTCTCTCAGTATGGGAGAGGTAGACTGTTCATTTTGGGACACAAAATATAGTTTAGGCAATGAATAAGGGCCTGCTAGTATATATTTTTTTAATGTTGGAAGCCAAAAAAAAAGAGAGAGAGAGACAGGTGGCTTTCAAAATTTAATAGCTCTTAAAAGGCGTAAGGAAATATAACTTAAGGAAATGTTCTTGTCAGACATTGGTGAGAAGCTGTGTTTTGGGGGTGATGTTAATTAAGAACATTTCCCTGTTGACATAAATGTCTCACATTTTTGCCCTTGGTGCTCCGCTCACCATGAGCACAGTCAATTCACAAGGTAGTTTTTGTAAATAAAGGTTTTGGGCAAGCCGAACATGGTCCAGAGAGATATTAATGAGAGGGCAAGGGGGAAGAGTTAATGAAAACACACTTCCTGGTGGAACATAAACTGATTTTTGGACCTGGAGAATGCTTTAAAATTATTTTCTCAAAACCCTGTGGCGTTTCCTTTCTGGAGGAGATGAGATGGGAAGAAAGGACAAATAGCTCCATTTTATTATTTTCTTTTCTCTTGTTCTCCATATTTGGGGTAGGGAAAATTGGTTTTTATTTTGGTGGTTTTCCTTCTGTTCTCAGAATCAATTATATTTTTAGTGCTCGATGGCATAATAAATATACTCAAGCATCCTCTGGCTTAAGAATAATGAGTTGATTATTAGTATATCCCTTCTTTAAAGGCAGTTAATTGTATGGAAAGCCCCCATCAAATTGTTCCTTTAAACTTTTATTCTCCTGAAATTTGTTTCTAGCTTTGCAAGTATATATAGTTTAGTTGTTGTTCTGCATCATTGGCTTTTGTATATTCTGAGGAAAAAAAAATTAGGCTTTTCAATCATGTAATGATCGAAATCTCAGATTTCAGACTGAAATGTAAGACCTCTAGTATTTGAGGATCTACAAAATTTTATAGCCTGTATCATTTAAAGGGCACTTGGTTACCTTAGAAGAATGTTGCTTTCTAGAATGTTATGAAAATCAGGAATTGTGGCTAATTTTTTCTTTAGTAAATTGCTGCCTGCTCTGGAATTTTTTCGTCCATTCAGAAGTGTAACTGGGCCACCTAGAATTATCTGTGCTTTTCAGTAAAATAAGAGTTAGATCACGCCTCTTTAGTCAGAGGAAAATTTAGCGAGCCTTCTAGTTTACATATCACTTCACTGTTCCCCCATAGTTACATAATTGGTGTTGTGTGTGTCCATCGTAGAGGACATTTGATGCTCATTTATTAAATATGCTTGCTGGCTGCTGCCGCATCTTTGTTCTGGACAGACAAATTACCTTTCTCACACTGAGCTTCCACTCTGGGGAATTAAGCCTCCACCACTTTAATTAGCTTGGAAGTGGGGGGTTGCAGTTCCTAATAGACTTCAGGCTTTTAGTAAGTTAGGGAAAGGGTGAAATGAGAACTTCCTGGGAAGCTCAAAATGTCATTTAAAAAACCATAAAAACCTTATATATATTATTTCATTTTCATAATTGCAAGCAGATTGTATTTGACGACTATGGATTGCCATTTCTAACTTCAGATGTTGAAGTTAGACTTGCGTGGAACTATATTCTTTAATTTCTCACGCATCATTAAGATATTACATGTATTGATTCACATATTTACAATATTAATGTAACATTAAGTGACAGAGCAGAATGGAAATATTAAATGAAAAATAATACCTGACTATTTGGACATATAACTTTTCACACACACATACATACACTTACACTCGTACACCTCTGTAGGTAAAGACTAGTATGTCACAAGGAGGTAATAGAATAATAACGATACTGCCAATGTTTATTCAGCTTTCATTAAGGTCCAGGCTTCCTTATATATTAAGTAATTATCACAGCAGCCTTATTACCCCTGCTTTAAAGATGAGGAAACTGAGAGACACAGTCTCAGTACTTGCAACAAGTGAGCATGTTAACCCAAAACTTTCTGTGTAGGGACTTGGCTCTGAGTGTCCTCATGATTAAAAAAGCCCCAAGATTCCAGGACTAGGTAAGATGTTGGTAATAAATTCTTTTTGGAGAGAAATTTGCTTTAACAGAGTTAAAGTAATTCATTGTAGATCTGTACACCAAAAACTTTCTCAAAGTCCATTGACTGTCTCATTTTCTCTGCTAGTAAAACTGCAGAAAATGTTATGCTTTAGTTCTTCACTGCCGGAGTAAGTAGCATAGAAAGGCTCTATCAAGTCACAGTTGGAAAGTAATCTAATAAAAAAAGATTAGTGAATGTAGAGAAGACAAAAGCAGTCGTGTTTGAGTTTAATCTCTCTCAAATTTAGCATTTTAGCTAAGATGCCCGTTTTTATTTCTTGCAGGTCTGCTAAAAGGTCAGAGTAATGCAGAATGCGTGCCTTCATCTCAGATTTTGTTCATCACAGGTGGATCCCATGTGTCTTCAGTAGACAAGTCACCTTTGTAGCTAGCACCAGTGCCAGCTCCATGCCATTGCACCTTCTTTAGTCTTGATTGCCCTTCCTGCATTTATTGGTGTATTAAAATGACTGAATATGGACATTAAGGACTCCATGAACCTGGGCTAATGGGAGACTGTAGAGAAAATGAAAAAAGATCCACCGGAGGACATCTTTGGGGGGGAGGGAGCTTGGGGGGAGGGAAATGACTAATGAAGCTAATTAAAAGAAGCATTCAAATCTGCTTTCTACCCTCATTAACAATTAGCAGGGCACTGGCCAGAGTTTGTACCCTGTGTTTTACCTTAACAACATTCTATTTGCTCTTTGTATATTTAAGTGTTGTAAGGAAACGTGTTTCAATCAAAACTGAACATGAGATAAGGAAAGAGATGTGGCTTTTGTGATAATTCTATCACAAACACTTTTATTGTATCTCTGTAAAATACAATGTATGTATGCATGTAAGTGTTTTTGTCCTAATGTTGCTACTCCCATGGCAAAGATTTAAAAAAAAAAAAAAAAGAATGAAAAAGAAAAAAAAAATTGGAAAAAAAATCAGGCTCATAGCAGCTACTGTGTAGAAATTTCCCCTTACTTCTAATTTGCTGAATGAAGAAAAAAAATCTTTTATTTGTGATATTTTCAGAGACATTTGCTCTAGTATGGTGTATTTAAATAATAAAAACTTAAAAGAAAAAAATATTCAATTGAGTTTGGGTTTAAACACTGCTTTTTTTCTTTTGTATTTTGGAAAAAATTTAGTTTTATTTTGTTGTATGAAAAACTCACTTTAAATTTGAGGGGTGAAGGAGGTGATATATATATTTAGCTCAGGGCCAAAAAGGCATTTTCAAAATTACTTATCTGTGCCATTTTTGGCAGGGGTGCAAAGCAATGTTTCTAACAGAGTCCTTTTTATAAGTTCAGAATATTCTGTTACCGTACTTCATTACACTTCTATATCACAATGAGTCTTGTGTTTACACATAAATACTTGTTGGATTCTTCAGCTATTTTGTTGATTCTTTTTTCTCACTAGGAAAACCTTGGGTGCTGACAAAAGGCATGTTAAAGTATATGGCACAACCATCTTGTTCTGTTATTAGGTTTATAGCTTTTGAAGAGAGCAGCATTTCTAAACCACACCTATGTGTATTTGACGTTCCATTAGCTTAGGGCCCTACAACTCTTGTGTAGGATCATCGATGGGGAAAGCAGCCGTTTCCTGGTGAGCTTTTAGACTCCTGTGGTCTGCTGTGAGTGAGAGTTGTTTATTTTGTTTTACTCTTACACTCCTCCACCGACTCTGCCTTTCCATATGTTTGTTGGGGGAGGATTCTAATTTCATTTAGTGGTAGTCTTGAGACAGTGGCTGGGCTGGGCCAGAGAGTCTCTACAGCAGCTGAGATGTGCCCTGAGGGGTCCAGGACTCAGCCTCCTGGTCTTGGAATAAGGCAAAACCAAAGAGGCCTGGGTACCCACCGGTCCTGCACCACCAGGCTCAATGCATGTAAGCAAATCTCAACTACAGCTTCTGCACAGGCTAATACAACCAGGTGTGTTTATATGTCTACTTTCCTTTTTACAAAAATGGCATTTTATTTTGCTCTAGAAAAAAACCCTCATCCAGACCAACTGATACTAGGAGTAGATAGAATGGAGAAGTCTAGCTCCGCACACCTCAGCTAAACCATCCGTTTTCCTTTCCTTTGAGAACTTCTATGCTCACTTCCTGCTTTCAGAGTTCCAGGCTGGAGGAAAAATTAGTTGCTCAAACGGCAAGCCTCCTATAAACCTCCTGTAGGAGAGTTTAAAAGCACAGAGTTAAAATGAATTGTTTTGTCAGAGCTTTATAAAAAGAAAATGCAGGGGGAAAAATCACATGCATAACAATATCTGTTTAACTTACACCCTTTGGGGAATTTCTCCAAACTTGATCTGGTTCATATGTCTTTTTTTCTTTACAATGCTTTCTGAAGGAACTTGGACTCTTCCAGTGGTAAAGGGAGAAATGTGTTAAGATTGCAAGCATCTTCTATATTCTTTTTGGCATAAGCACTCGTGTCCCATATAGTGTAGAAATTCAAAGGAGGTGGTTAATAACTTTAATAGGTAATACAGTGTGGCATTTAGTGATATGGAGGGCGAAGGTCATTACAGATTTTAAATGAACTATTATATGGCTGGTTCCTGAAGCACTGCTGCGTATTTAATAACGAGCTTCTAAAAGCATTTCTTAAGTTGCAGACCTATAAGATTACAAATGTCACTCATGTTAGTATAATCCACATGCAAGTGATGAAGCCTTCTCTTTGATGTGCTAAATTGGAGAAGGACTAATGGAGCTATGAATATACAATAGAACATATTTAAGTAGTAGTCTTGCTTTAGGTAAAACACTTTCTTGAAACCAGAGGCATTTCAAACAATAAAACCCGTCTCTAATGGGGATGCTCTGTGTGGATAGAAAGCTACTAAAAACACTCAGGTTTATTCTGATGTGAGCAGTGATTGTACTTCCTTCCCCAACCCCAGCATAGCTTAGGAAAAAGAAAGAAAAAGTCTACGAGCTTACCCACCTTTCATCCATTGCATTTGTGATGTTATTAGTGAGGTGTACACCACTCTTCTGAAAGGACTTAATATTAACCACATCATGGAGCAAGATGGTCCCAGTCCCTACAAGCAAGTGCAATTACAAAATAAAAGCAAATGCTACTGAGCCTTGCTGAACTCCTGATAAAAAATTATGTTTATGATACATATAAATGTCTCAATCATGCAAATTGTCACTCTTGCTAATGAAACAATTTTGTAAAAAGATTGTCCTCTAAAAGGGTTTAATTTTTTTTTTTTAACCTATCTAACTGTCTAGTTAGATTTACACATTCTGCAAAGCAGGGGAGCTTGAAGCCTTTCCAAACCAAATCGTTTGCCACAGAAACTATTTCCAGCTCTTCATGATTTATTAGGAAATAGTTTAACACGGACTGTAGTGTCTTATAAAATACAAAATGAGAAAACTGTCACACCAAAATGAAGCCTGTGAAATTGTCATCCTCTTAATATTAACTATATTTAAATTCTTTTTCTTTTGCCCTTATTAGCACTGATATTTGAAACAACTAATCATCTAAAATGAAGCTCTTAAATTAAATGGCTTCAAATGTCAATACAGTAAGATTCTAATGTACAATACTATTTATATAAAATATTTCTTAAAGCCAATAAATTATATAATAAACAGTGAATCCAAGAGCTATGTATCGACAGTTCCCATATAGCCTAAATAATTGTATTTAAATTATGAGGTGGTGTTTCAGAGACTCCTTCCCTGGGGAGTTCAATCCTGGTTGCTCCCCCCACCCACTTAGTTTGAGAGCCATTGGAAACACAGACCATTTACAAGTTAATGTTACTTGTGGCTTTGTTACTAAAACTCACCTATTGTCAGTCCAGCCAAGTCACAGAAATGCTTATTGCAGTTAAATAGCAATTTGTTTCCATGAAACTGCAATTAAAGTATTACTGAGCAGCCATTTTAGATTGGCAATGCTCTGAACGCATGTTAAGCAGCCAGCGACTCCCACTTGCAGAGTCTGAGGTCTGACTAGCAGCAGAGTGTGGCTCCTGCACCGATGTTGGGTACCGAGCTAAGATGCATCTGTGGCCCTCCATTCCCACTGTGAACATGCTGGGAGCGATGACAAGTCAGGGCCAATTTTTGGAAGGAGAACTTGCGACTTAACTCAAGTGAATACTATTTTCAGTTGTACAAGAAGTGCTTTATACTAGTAGATATGTGCATGTTTCCTAGAGGGAATGTTTTCAAGTTCAGATTGATTCTGCTGAGAATGGACTGCAACTTGGAGGCCTCAAGCCAATAATGTACTACAGGTCCTGACATGTTACAGCTGTGTAAACAGGGCCATTCTCTCTCCTAAATCACAACTAATAAAGCATAGGATGAAAATCAATTGATTCTGTTATAAGTTCTTTGAATGACACTGGAAAGTTGTTTAATGACTCTCTGTTAAAATGAACCAGCCTGAGTTGAGCCACGAAAGTACTGACTTCAGTTGTCTCTGTCCCCTCAGAAACAGGGCAGGACAGCCTTTCCTGAGCATAAGCATCCCTATCACCAGATGAAAGACTGCTGGGGAGGGGAAGGATCTGAACTGAATTCTTCCTGCGCACCTACAGTTCAGGATTTGTTGAGTGAGAAAGGTGAAGTGCAAAGGTTTTATTGAAAATGCGAAACATTGATGTAAGATCCTGAGAGGGGAGAGGATTTCAGAGGTGGTGTTTAAAAATGCAATTAGCACTGCATTCTAACCAGCTTGGGAACAATCATTAGCTTACGAGAACAGGAGGCATCTCACCTTCCTTCGGCCTAGAAAGATCCACCTGCTTTGAATCAAAAGATTAACATCCTCAACTTTTTCAAAAATAATTTTCATATCTATAGGTGTTTGCCTGTGTTGAGTTGTAATTTTTTTAAATGTTTTTTAAGAAAACATTAAAGACTTTCTTCCTAAATTAATTTCTCATTTTTAGTGAATTGAATGTTTTAGAAACTGTAAAGAGAAAATCTGAGGACAAATTGAATTTACAAATGAAGATTAATTATGAAACCTGGAAAGAAAATGGATTGCTTGGCTGCAACTGTCTAACTTTTTTTTTTTTTTTTAATAAGGTTTGGTAGGGACGAGTGTGTCAAATTCTGAATACCATTCTAAGGCCTCTATTTCAATTTCTGTTATCAGTCATGGGACTTTACATTGCCTATAAACCTTACATTTTTAAATATACTGTTTAATATAATAACTTTGTCTCAGAGTTACATAAAGCATTGTAAGTGTATTTATACATAAACATTTACAGTGAACAAGTACTTACACATGCAATCTCATTCAGTCCTACAGTAATCCTTTCAATTATTATTAATTACTTCAGTTTTACAGATGAGGTAATTGAAGTTCAGAGAGGTGATTTATTAAGCAGAGCCAAGGCTAAATTGAGTGGGCACTCACTTGGAGTGTAAATATTAGGGTGTGCCAAAAAAAATCCTCTAGTTAATGTTTGAATGCAGTTTAAAAAAAATAAAATGAATGCAAAAAAAAAAAAAAACCATGATGAACAAAATATCATAGTTTAAAATAAAGGTCATATTGGTATTGCTTATTTTCCTTTTGCCTCAACCTCCAACATGGCAGGTCAATTTTATTAAGACCGAAAGTACTAGAATTGCTTTTTGAACTCTGGCAATTTGGGGCATTTGGGTAGAATTGCCTTACAAATTGTTAGAGTGCAACAATGATATATTTCATTCTATGAGCTATAACTAGTTTCTTTTCCCTTAAAAAATTAAAGCATCATGCTTTATCTTTATCCACCTGAAATGCCAACTCATTCAGTTTGCCTACATATTTCAGCCTTGCTCTAAAATAAATACTTTTGGGTCTTAGGGAATCTCGGCTACTTCATGATGAATTATTAAGTGTAAATTGATAAGAACTCTGCCCACTAGTTGTTGCTGAGAAAACAGAGCAAGACTTAATAATCATATCAGTTCAGAAAGCGAAATGAAGAAATACACTTCATATAAACTAGTAAATGGTATGTTTAAAATGTTTGAATGAACTGTGACTTGAGCCACATAAAAAGCCAATGAGTTAGCTTACATAAAATTCATTGTATACTTGTAAAAGTATAAAAGATCTCCCTCCCTCCCTCCCTCCCCCTCCCTCCCCCCCCCCTCTCTCTCTCTCTTCTCTCTCTCTCATGCTTTCTTTTGTTTTCAGGGCTGGGTATCAAACCCAGGGCTTTGTGCATGCTAGGCAAGCACTCTACCAACCCCAAGCATGACAATTTTTATAGAAAATTTTAACGTAGCCTAGCATATGTGAAAAACATACATACCACGAAAGAACTAATATTTATATTTGTTGTTTTAAGATCGGAGAGCACTGAAGTATTCAAATGGAACAGATTATACTTTTAATTACATCCAAACAATTCTAAGCTGATTTTTAAAAATTTGTTGGCTGTAGTTCCTATTTTCTCATTAATTGCTAGTCCAAAAAGATATCAAAATTTGTAAATAGATTACTATAACACACCATTAGCTCTAAGTTGCTTTTATTACAAGGAGAAAAAAACAGTTAAGAAGCCGGGTGTGGTTGTGCAGGCCTATAATTCTAACTCAGGAGGAGGCTGAGGCAGGAGGATCACAAGTTCCAGGCCAGCCTCAGCAATTTAGTGAGACCCTGTCTCAAAATAAAAGATGAAAAAGACTGGGATATAATTCAGTGGTAGAGTACCCCTGGCTTCAATCCCCAGGATCACAAAACAACAACCCTCAATACCAAAAAACACTTAAGGAAAACTGTTTCCTCCACTTTAATAAAACATTCTTTGATGTTGACATAAAGGTTAAGCAAAGAAGACTTTTTTTCCCCACCCCTGGCATGGACTCTCGACTATAGTGAATTTTGATGCCAAAGTACTAGTTCTCAAACTCATAATTTTTTCTGTTATTTTCACAGAGTATCCCCATGGCCCTTTCCAGGCTTTTAATCTTTCATTCTACTATGTACAGAATAAGACTAAAGTTAGCCAATATTTTTTTTTCCCAGCCTGAAGTCTAAATTATCCATCTCATTGAATCTTCCTTAGGTTGGAAGGCCCAGAAAATATGCATGAATCAACACACTTATAGATTCAAACCACAAAATTCCAAACTACAGAACATCAGTAGTAAATAGCAAAACAATGTGGGGCTTGTTATGTGTATATAAAACCTAAGTTCATGAAATCAGGAAATCTGTTAACAAGAAGAGGTAGTGGGCAAGATTCACACCAGGTAGTGAGGCTGCAGGACTCTGTGCATGACCACTTGGTTATATACTACTTTCTATCATATGACCAAAACCACATACATTCCAGTTTTTCAATAAATGCCTTTTCTGTACCCAGAATCAAAAAAGTGGTATGAACAGTTGCTCGAATAATGTTTATTGATTTTTTGGGGGGAGGGGGTGGGTCTTGCTCATGGAATTTAATTTTCTCTTAAAATGTTTTCTCTTAAAATTCTAGGGTATGGGGAAATTCCTATCATGAATAAAAGTGGGTAGGGAGATTGGAAGGAATGATTGCCTTGCTCTTGTGGGGAGGTTAAGGGGCTGGTCTTGCTGTGGACCGGGAAGTAGACTGAAATAGGCTCCCCCAACACCCCTGCCACACACCTCATTTCAAAGGCTTTGTTTGTCTTATTTCAACAAGACTCTCCGCCCCACTGTACAGGTGTGGCCACCATGCTGGTAAACTCAAGGTATGCTTTTGTGCACTTCAAGCCTATGCAAGGCTATGCCATCAGGAGGTCTCAGCCATTAGCAGTGTTGGCAGTTTTAAAAAGTTGATGTGATACAGTGTTTGGTGATCCTTCACCAGTGTGTCAGGGAAAGCAGAGGTGAAATGATAATTGCAACAGCAAAAAAACAAACACACAAACGAAAAAAAAAAAAAACAGACTTCAATGTTCCTGATGAAGTTTGGGGTATCACTGTAGAAATAAACCTCACCTCTAGTTTCTTTAACAGCCTCTGGAAGTGAAATCCCCCACTTCTCTGAGACTGGAACAGAGGCAGTAGGGGCTGGCAGAGGTGGAGGGACCAGACTTAAGTTTTCTGGTTTGTTAGTGAGTGAATCAGGCAGCTAAACAGCCCTGATTTTCAAAGAACAGGCAATCCTAAATGGATTTCTGACACTGAGGTGTTTAGCTAGGCCTCTCTTCATGGGGATGAGTGTAATTCACAAACCTCCACCAGCCACCTTGTGCTCTAAGCAATTGTTTTTTTACACTCTAAGTAGGAAAACATGTTTTGAATTTTTTTTAAAAATGGGGAAAGATTCTGGCTGGCTCTGGAGCTCACAAAAACCAGTCTTTGCTATGGGCCAAGTACAGGTGTAACTATAATATTTTTCTCCTTAAGTTGTGTTCTGTGTTTTTTTGGCCTGGAATTTGATTTCCAATTGGCCTACCAAAGGATTTTGCCTCTGGAATCCCCTTGTTTTGCATGCAGATGGCATGTTAATGAACTCATTACTGTGCATTTTATCCAGCTCTGGACACATTTGTGACATTATTTTTCAAAACAAAACGGGGCTAGGCAGTTGGTTGGTTGGGCCTGATGAGAATTGGGTGACTCAGTTAAAAAAAAAATGATTTTCAAAGAAGTACCAACCTACTCAGATTTTTTTTTTTCCCTAGACATTCCATGAAACAATTTCTCCCCACAGAAAAAGTAATTTGATTTCCCTGTGTTTCTAATCACTGACACAACTATGTGCCTTCCAATGTACATGATCAATTTTCATTCTAAGGTTAGATAATTTTGGACTTTCTTTTTGATTCCTTGGGTATTATGAGCATTTTGTGAATTATTATTTTTAGGTTAGGGCGCCATCTTACCAACCAAGGGAGAGTCAGTACTCATTGTTTTCTTAAAGAGAGTGCTAGCTATGAAAATTAACAATGGAATGTTTACCTCATATTCTTTTCTCTGTGCTTTTAGGAGGAAGGTATCCATGTCTCCCCTTGCTCTCCTTTTATTTAAAGAATGTCATACAGCTCCTATTGCTCTGCAGTGTGAAAGAGGCACTGACTTGGGAGTCCGGGAACACTTGGAATCTAATTCCAGTCCTGAAGGGAAGTCAAATGGCAACTCTGATTAAATTTGTCTTTCTAATCAAATATTAGCCATGGGCTAATCATTTAATCTCACTACCTTATTTTGCCCATCTGTTAAATAGGAATTCACCAATAACAGCTATGTTTGCCAATACATGTATTCATTAAAGGTAAAAGGGTTTTATATTCTGCAGATGACACTCTTTCAGGTTGTAAATACCGATGCACCAGAAAATTAGTAGCTTCTCTAATGTAAGGGTTAATAATAAAGTCTTCCATTCACTTGAAAATGATGATAACCATCTCTACCTGTCTTCTCTAATGGGGACAGTGCTGATGTAGATTAATCCAAAACAATGGATAACACTCAAGTGATTTATTTTTGGCTTAGAATGTATTGTGTAATTTTTTGAAGCAAGGTAATAATGCTTTTTGTTAGGCAGATGTTACTCTAAATTTATAATTCCATAAACCCAGACCAAATGGCTAGTAGAAGGTAGTTTAGGAAAGAAATGAACATTTATTAAACAATTGTATGGTCCAGGCATCTTTTTCTTGTGTTATCCCCAGCTGCAACTTTGAGGAAGATATTAGCATTCCTACATTTGCAGTTGAGGAAGCGGGACATGTGGAGGGCAGCTAAGGTTAGCCTTGGAGGGGTTAAAAAACTGGCCCATGATTACACACGTAGAGTGTGTGAACACAAATGAATCTGACCCCACAGCTTTATCAAGGTTCCTAGGGTCTCCTGCAGGAGAACATACTAGAATGAGAGGTTCCCCACAGTGCATCCCTGGCTGGTTAGTCTACCATCAGATGATAGAGTTAATGCTGTACATTTAAAATCATGCAAACTTGTGAATATTAAAACTGTTTGCCTTGGGAAGGAGACATTGATCCAGCTATTGTTTACATATGAAAATAGTAATGCCCTCTTGATGACACACTTTTCTTCAAGAGATAACAGCATTTATTTCTCATTGCATTGGTATTATGGGAAGGAATATCTAGTAATTCAATTAGAGTTAACAATGATTGAGCTCAGCGATTTACATTCAATAACTCATTTACTTCTCATAAAACCCATGAGGTGGGTCTTATGAATCCATTTTACACAGGTAGAAACTGAGACTGAAGAAAGGTTGGTAGTTTGCCCCCTAAGCTTAGTGCATGGCACAGTTGTCAAGATCTAGTCTGAAATAGGCTGTGATGCCAGGTACTGGACCTCATTTAGGTCTTACAACAGCCCCTTGAGAAAGGTGCCATTGCTGCCACCTTACAGAAAAGGAGATGGAAGTTCTGCAAGTTTGCATCCTGTGCTGAGGACACACAGGTTTCCCAACTCCAAAGCATGTGTGTGAACCACAGATCTGGGTCATCCGCATAGCACAACTCTGTTGAGCCTCTGTTGTTCATTTTTGGAATAAACTGGGAAAAGTGTCTAAAACTTGGGCAGTTTGTGTCTTCAATTTTAGAGCTCTTTAGAAGTACCCCTCCAATCATAGAGATTTATCAAAGCTCGTTAGCTACTGTTAAAATAATGTGAGCAGAGCTCTGGATTGGTTAACATATTCTTCTTTACATTTCTAAAAATGTCCCCAAATGTGAGTCACTCTCATTTATCAAAGGAGCCTCACCAGATCTGTACCATTTATTTTTTTTCCATTTTCTGAGACAAACCTTTGGCTGGAGCATATTTTAATTCCTCCTGACCCACTTTACTCCATGTTGCTTTGGACAAGTACAAGTCTCTTCTGAATTTGCTCATGGGGTTTGTAGGGAGGCAAGGTGAAGATCATGGACATTTGCAAATGGGGCTTTCAAACCTTAATAGAACTTGGAAGGGAGATTTTAGACTAGAAAGCTGGATTCCAGTATAGTGGTTGTTAACATAAGGGTTCCACACTGAGGTAATTTGTTAGCTATTCCCCTGAGACTAGTGCTGCCTCCTCTGTGAAGTATCTCTTGATTTCCCAAGTACTTTCCAGAGTCCTCTACTGGGTTGAAATCATCCACTGTTGTTGTCTGGACAGAACAAGAAGCCCTGGAAGGCAAGAGTATGTCTCCTTTACTTTGGTATCCCTGCTGTCTAAAAGTGTGCCGGGCATCAGGGAATTTCTGTTGAATGACTCAGCAAAAAAAAAA